>NC_140590.1:1255721370-1255746370 GCF_964204655.1 Triturus cristatus
TTGCAGAGAGGTGTAAAAAGGGGCTTGGCCTCAGAACACCTGTCTTCAGCGCAGCTCCCTGGCGCATACTGGAGATGCCTGTTGGGGGCGCGTTTGCAGAGTGCTGCACGGAGGGGTCATGGCCTCCGGCACGATGCCAGCCTTTTATTTATTTTAATTTTTTAAGAAGGGGGGCTGTGTGGTTCCCCTTCTTATTCTAATGTATTGGCCCTGATGACCCCATCCCCCAGGGCCTGTCTCCTAATTATATTTTTTTGACCCCAATCCCCAGGGCCGGCCACTGTTTTTTATTATTTTAAAAAAATATATATTTATAGACACACCTAGGACATGCTGGACAAACCGTACGTACCTATCACCATGACGATTTGCGTGATATTCATTAAAAGGCGACTATGCATGCAATGAATCCACGTGGAATGTATTTACACCACTAGTGAAGCTCTGACATGTCTGATGCCCTACCGTGCCTAATCCCGGCAGACACCCTTGTCGTTTATTTATACAAACATGGGTAGCTATTGACGGGCACATTTAATACACATGCACACCAAGCCATTCAAAGGGGATTCAACAAAAATTCGACCAAAACTATGCAAGAAACCCCCCTCACAGTTAATAAAACACACAT
The DNA here is from genome assembly GCF_964204655.1 of Triturus cristatus. Lineage (NCBI taxonomy): Eukaryota > Metazoa > Chordata > Amphibia > Caudata > Salamandridae > Triturus > Triturus cristatus. The sequence continues at coordinate 1,255,722,002 of NC_140590.1, forward strand.
CCACTGCTGGATGTGTAATACTTTTTATTTTACTCTCTGGAAAGGGGACGAACATCACTTGAGAGTCACAGCGCGCTCCTGACAGAGCCCAATGCTGTGTTACACCCACCATTGCCTGCCGAGTGCCACACACCTCTGTGTTGTATTCCACTAGCTAGTGCATATGCTATGACACTCTCTAGCCCATGTGCACTGTAACACCACCCAGTGAATATGTCATACCACACTTGTCTTCGCACGGGTTATATTGCCCCATCTAACGTGCCTTCCTCGATGCCTATGTTATAACGCACAGTGCTATGCCATACATATTACAATCTGGGATCCATATCTTTGTCACAGTGCATATGCAACGTTACACTCCCCAGCACATATTTTATATTACAACTTTAGAGACTAGTTAGGTTACACAACACTGCCCTGTGCATATTACATTCCAAGGCGCATATCGCATAGCACGCGCTAGTGCCTGTGCTATCTCGCGCTCTCCAATGAATCTGTCATTGCGCACAATGTATTGCATATTATATTTCACGCCCGGTTCATCTTATATCACACTTTTTGGTGCATAGTTTATACCATACACTATATCTAGTTTTCATTTTCAATCGTGCTCTCAGGACTATGTTCTATATAACACTGTGTTCACCTACCCTTTTCACGGGCATTACATTTTGCGATAGGGGGTGGAGGGTCAGGGGGTGTTTCTGCCAAGTGAGCCCGGAGTCACAGTCACAAACGTCCTCTTCTTCCTGAATAAAAGTGAGATTATGCTGCATACTTGTTCATATTTTAAGTAGTTCGCACAGACACAATGTTTTAAAAACAATAAAGTTCCTAATACCCGCCTTCTCTGAACAGTTAGCTTGCTGCCCCATCCCCCTCCTCCCTATCATCTGTTGTGTGAATCCATGGACTAGCCTCCTCCCTCCTGCCATGCATGGTCTGATGTGCTGCCACTGCCCTCAATTTAGTATGATGTACCAGTCCACTCCTCCTGCCATCCATTGCCCAATTCTATGCCCCATCATTGACCTCCTGCTTAAACTCTGTGCTCAGCTTGCTGCCCCTATTCTCCTTCCCCCTGCCCTCCGATGTCGTTGTGCATGCCCCTGCTACATCCTTTTTGCCCACCATGTCCCATGGACCTGCCACTCCTATCTACTCTGAGTGTTCTGTTGAGCTGCCACTCCCCTCCCACCTGCCTAGCATTGTCAGATGACTGTAACCTGTCCCTGCCACCTCCACCCTGCCTGTCCACAAGCCATGCCCCTATCCTCTTCCTCCTGTCCTACATGGTCCATTGTACTGCCACACCCTTCTGCCCTCCCTGGTCTGTTGTGCTGCAACTGCTCCTCCTGCCTGCCCCGTGTGGTCTGTTGTGAGGTCCCTTCCCCTGAACTTTCTTGTCTGTGCACAGGTCCTGACCCTCCCTTCTATCCTCCATCGTCCTTTGTGCATGCCCCTGCACCCTCCTTCTTGCCCATCATAGCCATTGTGCTGCCACTAACCCTCCCACTTGCCATGCATGGTCTTCTGTGCTGCCATGGCCCCTCCCACCTTCCCTGTGTGGTCAGTTAGCTGCCCCTGACCCCCTCCCACCTTCCCTCCATGGTCTGTGTGTATGCCATCACAGTCTCACTGTTGCTCTTCATGGTGTGTCTTGCTTCTAGTGCCCATCCTGCCTGACCTTCATGGCTATCTTGCTGCTCCTGCCCTGCCCCCTTGCCCCCAGCCCTCTGTTTACATGTGCAGACCCCTACTCCCTCCCTCCTGGCTTGTCTGTTCCATTGTAATGCCCCTGATCCGTCCCCCCTGCCCTTTATGGTCTGTTATGCTGCAGCTTTCTCTCCTCTCTGTCCATTATGGTCAGCTAGCTACCATTGCCTCTTGCCCCTCTGTTCTCTGTTGTCCATGTGCATGGTCCTGTCCCCTCCCTCTTGCTTTCTATGGATTTTTGTGCTGCACTCCCGTCCTGCATGCCCTGTGTGGTGTATTGTGCTGCTGCAAACCCTGATGCCTGCCTTGCAGGGTCAGTTTGGTGCACCTCTCCATGTCCCTCCTGTCCTCTGTTATCCAAGTCTATGTCCCTATCCCATTTCCTTCCATGATCCAATGTACCATACTTGCGAACATTTTGAACTTGGTAAGAGGGAGATTTTGAAAAAAAACTGGGGTATTGATTTTCCCCTTTGAGTTACATTGAAAAAGAGGATATTGTAGACAGGAGACAGATCAAATAAAGCCCATTTGAGCTTAAAAACATTGGACGTTTCCTGGCTGAATCGGGTCTGTTGGCATGTATGGTTGTACTACCATTGCCTCTTCCTTCTGCCCACAATGGTCTATTACATTGCCACAGCCTTGAAGGAGGGTAGATTTTGTATCACAGGGGGCCCCTGGCCCGTTCTGTCCACACCTGAAGTATGAGACCCTTGTCCTTGCCCTGCCAGCCGCATTTGTAGGCCGTATTAAATTGACCAGCGGGTCCTGTGTTGCTATATAATTATCCTGAGACATCCTTACCACTCAGCCAGCATAAAACCCCTGTATAGGCCCTTCTGTTCAATATGTAGGCCTCTTTGTTAAATTGACCATAGCTCTGCAATTTTAGTGTATAGCAGTCTGAAGGCAGGTCTGCGAGGCCTTCTGCTCCAAACTAGTAGCCCCCACCCTACCCGAGTGCTCCGTGCTCGGTATCAAAGTTCAACATCCCCCTGAAGCTGTCGACATACAGTAGGCTGCATCCTGGACTGGTACTTGCTTCCTGGGCAGGTTTCCCGCTGTTAAGGAAGTGGCAACCACAGAGCGTCAAGTTAGGAGAACTGAGGAGATTTTATACATGAATATATTGAATTCCCGTACAATACCCATTATTTTCTGCTTGCTCTATGGAACTTACGATAAGCGATTGGCCTGAGAGACTGACCTTTTCACCCAGTCCATTGTCAGCATTAAGTGGGTAAATGACGAAATGTCTGGTAAAATCTGCAGACAAAGCTTTTGGGTAGCATACGTAGGTAGATGTAGCGTGCAAAGGAGCCCACAAAATGATATAAAAAGGAAGCACCCACAGATATCGACGGACTACCTCGCCGTCTGTATGTAGGTTAACAGGCTGTGCAGGTTTTCCCCAAGAGCTGGGAGCTCTTGTCTTCCTTTGCTTAAAATGTCTTGCTCTGCTTTGCTTGAAGTATCTTATTCTATTTTACCTATATGAAATGTCATGTTATGTTTAACCATTGTTCTCTTTACTTTTGCATTTAAAAGATTTTGTATTGTAATTGCAGGAATGCTTGCTCTAAGAGTAAACGTGAGTGTTCCTAGGTAACATTTTCCTTGGTGTAACTTGTTTCTCATGATGCATTTATAGATGTGTTTTCTCTCTCTCTCTGTCAGTACATTAATTGAGATACAGAGAATATCATGACAGCTGTATGATTATCTGGATTCTGTATTTTGTACTTTATGTCTCTATTCTGCGGTTTCTTTGAAGTTGCATCTTCTCATTAAACTGCCATTGTATTCTGCCTCCAATTCCATGTCTCATATGTCTGTTTTCTTCATTTTTGGAGCAAGCGTTACTAGGCACCCCGGCTCAAATTAAGGTGCCCCTTTTGTCCCTGACTCACTCTCCTGCTCAGTTCTGTGGTGGCTCCCGGGGCTCTGGGGACCGCCCCTAGCTTCCTTGACCCGTAATAGATCTTCCCTCCAACAGCCTCTCTTGCAAGTCCTGTATTGTTGGTTTGTTGCCCCTGCCCCCCTTTCCACTGCCCTCCATAGTCTGTTGTGCTTCCATGGCCCTTCCTGCCTGCTCAGTGTGGTTAAATTGTTGCCTTTGCACCCTCCTACCTGCCTTCAATTTTCAGAGTCCGTGCCCCTGGCCTCTGCCTCTCAACAGTATCCTAATGAACAACTAGATTGCTAATATTCTATATTTATTACAAAAGTGTGGAACGCCTGACATGATCTTGATGTAATCAAAACTGTAATACCTAGAGCATTTCCTTTAGAAATTACATATATGAGAGGGTCTTATTGGCATCAAAATTATGGTTAGTGCTCTAAAAGACTAAAATAAGGACATATTTTCTGAGTTTTTAAATAGCGACAAAGCACTTTTAAATTATTTGTTATCTGTATGTTTTTTTATCCAGTTGAACACTTGATTAAATGTTGCACTTAGGGGAGAGGATGTGGTGTTACTTCCAGAACTGCAGACTCTGCAACTGGGGAACCAGGTTGAAGTTTCTGCTTCAGCTCGACATTCTGTGATTCTGGTCAAATCACTTAGTCTCCCCATGTCTACAACCAAAATGAATTTGTTCTTGTGTGATGTAACCAATGCTCATGTAAAGCACTCCAATACCTGACAAGTCTGCACTATATAACACTGCAAAAACACAAAATAATAAGTGTTTTGCACACTTCTGTCATTGGGCTATATTTGGGCTACATCTGGGTGATTTTGGGCTACATTTGGGCTCTTTTGTCTCCGGTGGCCATCTTGGGAGATTTATTTGTTATGAAGTTTCCTAATTTCCTCATGTACTGCAGTCTCCTCAGTAGGAAATGCTTTCAGTTTTTTACTTTTATTCCCTCATGAAGGTATTCAGATATGTCACACATTTGCCATAAATTCTTAATGTTAGCACTCTAGTTGCTCATTAGATCACTGTAGTAAAACTACTGTTCACCATGGAAGTCTGCTCCTGGTATTAAAAGTGCATGTTTCAGTCTGCATGTCAGAATTTTTTAATGAAATAGAAGAGGATTTGAGAAGTCACTCAAAATGTGCTCTCATTTTCTTTCTTCAGCATCAATCATAATTTCTATGGCAAAATGAACCCCCTCATTGTGTTCCTTTTTAAATTAAATGTTTTAAGTGTTACCAGTTTATTCCAATCAAGATGGCTTCAGGTATGCCATACTTTTGTCATAATGAAGACAGTAAGCGCTCTAGTTGTTTTTAAGAACATTCTGGGACATTCTGTCATTGGGCTATACTTGGGCTACATCTGGGTGATATTTGGGTGATATTTGGGCTACATTTGGGCTCTTTTGTCTCTGGTGGCCATCTTGGGAGACTTATTTGTTATGAAGTTTCCTAATTTCCTCATTTACTGCAGTCTCCTCAGTAGGAAATACTTTCAGTTTTTTACTTTGATTCCATCAAGAAGGCATTCAGATGTGTCACACATTTGCCATAAATTCAGAATGTTAGCACTCTTTTTGCTCATTAGATCACTGTAGTAAAGCTACTGCTCACCAGGGGAAACTGCTGCTGGTATTGAAAGTGCATGTTTCAGTCTGCATGTCAGAATGTTTTAATGAAATAGAAGAGGATTTGAGAAGTCACTCAAAATGTGCCCTAATTTTTCTTTCTGCAGCACTAATCATACTTTTTATGGAAAAATGAACCCCCTCATTTTGTTCCTTTTTAAATTAAATGTTTTAAGAGTTACCACTTTAATCCAAGCAAGATGGCTTCAGGTGTGCCATACATTTATCATAAGTAGGACTGTTAGCGCTCTAGTAGTTCTTTGGAACACTCTGGGAAGCTGCAGTAGAACACAAAGGAATCAACTGACAGTCTCTGCCCTTGTTGGATGTACATGTTTTACTGAGAATGTCAGACTTCATTCTCACATGACTGAGAAAGATAATGTGAATTTACAGAAAATAAGCTCTCAGTTTAGCTTATAGATCACCTTCCAAACCTCTGTGGTAAAAGCATGAGAAAATATTTTTCTCTCAATCATGATATCCCAGCAGAAGGCTTTTTCACATGGTGAAATCACCTTAGAACATACCACAATTCCTAAAATGAGTATGGTACCATCAACAAATGATTTATAATGTAACTAAAGTCTTAAAACCTTCTATTAACTGCAATGCTTTTTAATGAGGTGCTATCATGTATATTGGTCCCAAGATGGCTGCCAACACTTCTTGGATGAAGTGCTGACAGCCAATCAGATCTCAGGATGAGATGTGTGGTTAGGCTCCGCCCACATATATATATGCTTTTAAATGCTATTTTCTCAGGACATACTGAACAGATTTACACCAGACCTACAAAAGGCACTTCCTTGACCTGTAGACTACCTCTCTGCCAAATTTCAAGTAACTCTGTTCGGCCGTTCGGGCTGTAGCTGTGTCTAAAGGTCCTATGGAAAAATGCATGGGAAAAACGCGTTTTGGGACCCCCCTTTTTTCTCAGCCCCCGCTTGACGAATCCCCCCCGAGACTTTCAGGGTAGGAGCGGAGCGTAGCGCCCCACCTATTTTGAAAATTTCGCGAGGATTCGTCGACCGGCGCCAAAGTTATTCCAAATAGAATGTTGCGGATTTCCTATGGAAACAGGGTCCTAACTATAACTATCTACTGGCGACCGCCAGTAGATAATATATACACACACACATATATATATACACACACACACATATATATATACACACACACACATATATATATATACACATATATATATATATATACACACACACATATATATATATATATATACACACACATATATATATATATATATATACACATATATATATATACACATATATATCTACCACCTTCCTCTTCCTCTCCCCCTCAGCATCCACAACATACATATACATACATACATATGTATACATACATATACATATATATCATGAGTGTTCCTCCGCTACCTTCAAACAAGCGGCTCTCCCAAAGAGATGGACACGGACCCAAAGTTTTGTGCAAAACGTAAATCTCCTTTATTCCTCTGTCGCCATTACGCGTTTCGGCTCTCCTGAGCCTTGATCACATGACAGTGACTTGAGAGAGATAGCTCATATTTAAAGTGAAAGTACGAGTGAAATTGTGACCACGTGGTAAACATGACGTAATGGTATCATCATAGACATAAACAACAAGAGCAGCATAATTTGTATAATGAAGGGTACCATCGATCTTCATTATTATATACTGTAATTGAGTAGTAAGGTGACACTTTTAAAATTCAATGTAAAATACATAAAATGTATGTTGCTGATGCTTTTGTGTATCGAGTCATCCTTTTCATTGTTGTTAAAAATCACATAAGTACACATCGCGTAAATGTCGGTAAAATACCGTGTGATAACTTTCATTGCCTGATGTTTCCATTTTCAGTCAATACATTTATTCATGTCATCGTGTCACAATTATTTAAAAACAAAAAAAATTTGAACAATTGTTTTTGAAAAAGTGCAAAGTGTTAAGTGCAATGTGTGTGCAAAAGAGCCAAAAATGTGTGCCGAACTTTCATAATTCCAGAGTCAATTCAGTAGGGTTATATTAATTTTTAAGTTCTTTGTCATTTTGAAATATTTCTTACTTAGTAATTTATGGTGTTCATACATATATAGCTTTATTTAATCAGCACGAAAGGTTAGGATATACCACGCCACGGGTTTTTGCTTTATCTAACCAATTGTTCTTAATATCTAGTTGTTGGATTGAATGACCTCTAGCGTTGTTGTAGTCACTTGCTGTGACTAGGGTCAATGGAATCTTGAATTTTGAGTTTAATACTCCTAATACTTATACAGTCCATAAAAAGTATTTTGTACTACATAATAGATTGTGTGATCTGATATAAGGTTCATATCCGCCTAATAACATTAGACCACATGCACCTGTAAAGTGCATACGTGTCAGTGCAAACTGAATTGTGAAAAATGCCAATAAATAGATAAAAGGTATTATAGCCTTAAAAAATATATATATCTATTAACCTATCCTGATAATGTAACGTGTGGATAGGTGCGGTTTAAGAACATATTCCAATAAATATAGTAAAAGAATTAAATTATATGATCTTATAAAAACCCTATAAAACTACAATAAAAATATATATACATACATATACATACAAACATATACATACATATATATGTGTGTGTATATATATATATATATATATATATATAGATATCTTCACTTAAAAAACCATAGGTTTCACACAATTTATAGTTAGCTGTATATTTCACTCGTAAAAAACCAATGAAATTCCACGTTATAGTTAGATCAGGTAACTATAACTTGCGCGCCCACAATAAACTGCTGATGACGTCACATATTACACCACTCATGACATGGTCAGTGACATCACTCATCACATCAATGATGACATCTCAAATGACACATTGTGGATTGCGGTCGCGCAAGTTATAGTTACCTGATCTAACTATAACGTGGAATTTCATTGGTTTTTTTATGAGTGAAATATACAGCTAACTATAAATTGTGTGAAACCTATGGTTTTTTAAGTGAATTTGCAAGGTTTTTTAAATGCTAATTCCTAACTATAACGTGTGTGAAACCTATGGTTTTTTCAGTGAATTTGTACGGTTTTTTAAATGCTAAGTTATCTATTTATTGTTAATTTTTGCGCGCACGGTGCGCTTCACGCACCATCCGCGCGCTGTGGGCACTCGGTGCGCTTCGCGCACTGAGCGCCCACCTTGCGCATTTCGTACCGTGCACGCCACGCCATTTTTTACAAAATATCATTTGTTTTTTTCTCCCTTGGGGGTCCTTAGATTTATATATTAAATGTGATAATTTTTTTTTTTTTTTTACCGTACGCGTACGGTAAGCTTACCGTACGCGCAATCCCCGATTTTTTAAAAATATTATTAAATTTATTTTTCATACTTTTTGGTCCTTTGTGAACCCCCTAACGAACGCTAGGGGGTCTGCAACTCTCTTCGTTGCCCCCTTTTCATGTTATCAACCTTTGTTTTTCAGTGCGAGAGACAGAAAATGGCGGCCGATACTTCCTGGTTTCGACCGATTCGAATGTTTATTTTGATCTAACAACCAATCAGAATCGCGCTCGTCACCGTACGCGTACGGTAAGCTTACCGTAAGCGCACGGAGCGCGCTTACAGATATATATATTGATTTAAAGGCAATTTTCTCAGAATCTACTGAACAGATTTACACCAAACCTACAAAAGGCACTTCCTTGACCTGGGGACTACCTCTCTGCCAAATTTCATTAAATTCTGTTCAGCCGTTCGGGCTGTAGCTCTGTCTAAAGGTCCTATGGAAAAATGCATGGGAAAAACGCGTTTTGGGACCCCCCTTTTATCTCAGCCCCCGCTTGACGAATCCCCCCCGAGACGTTCAGGGTAGGAGCGGAGCCCCCCACCTATTTTGAAAAATTCGCGAGGATTCGTCAACCGGCGCCAAAGTTATTCAAAATAGAATGTTGCGGATTTCCTATGGAAACGTGGTCCTAACTATAACTACCTACTGGCGACTGCCAGTAGGTTATATATATATATATATATATATATATATATATATATATATACACACACACACACACATATATATATATATATATATATATATATATATAAATAAACACACGAGTTGCCCCAAAAGGAATCGCCACACACGGAGAGATATCCGCACTAACACCACAGGTTGCAGAGCTTCAGAGCAGATAGCAGATAGCAGCCTTCCCTTCTGCCATACGCGTTTCGAGTATTACACTCTTGATCACTGGCTGGCTGAACACAGGAGGCGGAATCAAAGAACAAATTTATTTAAATGATAAGCCCCGCCCCTGCTATCTGCTATCTGCTCTGAAGCTCTGCAACCTGTGGTGTTAGTGCGGATATCTCTCCGTGTGTGGCGATTCCTTTTGGGGCAACTCGTGTGTTTATATTTAGTGGCTGTCCAGCCACGGAAAAGCCCCCCCGCTTGCCAAGGCGGGTCTGAAGTGCTCGATGGGAGCGCTCGTGTGAACGGAGGATGCCTGTATCACAGTGTACTACTTGCAAGTGGAGGACAGTTTGGTGAAGCCTCTCGCCCTATTGGGTATGACATTTTTACGAATGGAGGCAGCGGAACCCACTTGGGGAGTGAACTTTTGAGCCTGTGTAGTATATTACAAACTGCAATTACCAGCATGCTACGGCGCCCACTGGGGCGGGGCTTATCATTTAAATAAATTTGTTCTTTGATTCCGCCTCCTGTGTTCAGCCAGCCAGTGATCAAGAGTGTAATACTCGAAACGCGTATGGCAGAAGGGAAGGCTGCTATCTGCTATCTGCTCTGAAGCTCTGCAACCTGTGGTGTTAGTGCGGATATCTCTCCGTGTGTGGCGATTCCTTTTGGGGCAACTCGTGTGTTTATATTTAGTGGCTGTCCAGCCACGGAAAAGCCCCCCCGCTTGCCAAGGCGGGTCTGAAGTGCTCGATGGGAGCGCTCGTGTGAACGGAAGATGCCTGTATCACAGTGTACTACTTGCAAGTGGAGGACAGTTTGGTGAAGCCTCTCGCCCTATTGGGTATGACATTTTTACGAATGGAGGCAGTGGAACCCACTTGGGGAGTGAACTTTTGAGCCTGTGTAGTATATAACAAACTGCAATTACCAGCATGCTACGGCGCCCACTGGGGCGGGGCTTATCATTTAAATAAATTTGTTCTTTGATTCCGCCTCCATTGTTCAGCCAGCCAGTGATCAAGAGTGTAATACTCGAAACGCGTATGGCAGAAGGGAAGGCTGCTATCTGCTATCTGCTCTGAAGCTCTGCAACCTGTGGTGTTAGTGCGGATATCTCTCCGTGTGTGGCGCTTCCTTTTGGGGCAACTCGTGTGTTTATATTTAGTGGCTGTCCAGCCACGGAAAAGCCCCCCCGCTTGCCAAGGCGGGTCTGAAGTGCTCGATGGGAGCGCTCGTGTGAACGGAGGATGCCTGTATCACAGTGTACTACTTGCAAGTGGAGGACAGTTTGGTGAAGCCTCTCGCCCTATTGGGTATGACATTTTTACGAATGGAGGCAGCGGAACCCACTTGGGGAGTGAACTTTTGAGCCTGTGTAGTATATTACAAACTGCAATTACCAGCATGCTACGGCGCCCACTGGGGCGGGGCTTATCATTTAAATAAATTTGTTCTTTGATTCCGCCTCCTGTGTTCAGCCAGCCAGTGATCAAGAGTGTAATACTCGAAACGCGTATGGCAGAAGGGAAGGCTGCTATCTGCTATCTGCTCTGAAGCTCTGCAACCTGTGGTGTTAGTGCGGATATCTCTCCGTGTGTGGCGATTCCTTTTGGGGCAACTCGTGTGTTTATATTTAGTGGCTGTCCAGCCACGGAAAAGCCCCCCCGCTTGCCAAGGCGGGTCTGAAGTGCTCGATGGGAGCGCTCGTGTGAACGGAGGATGCCTGTATCACAGTGTACTACTTGCAAGTGGAGGACAGTTTGGTGAAGCCTCTCGCCCTATTGGGTATGACATTTTTACGAATGGAGGCAGCGGAACCCACTTGGGGAGTGAACTTTTGAGCCTGTGTAGTATATTACAAACTGCAATTACCAGCATGCTACGGCGCCCACTGGGGCGGGGCTTATCATTTAAATAAATGTGTTCTTTGATTCCGCCTCCTGTGTTCAGCCAGCCAGTGATCAAGAGTGTAATACTCGAAACGCGTATGGCAGAAGGGAAGGCTGCTATCTGCTATGAAGCTCTGCAACCTGTGGTGTTAGTGCGGATATCTCTCCGCGTGTGGCGATTCCTTTTGGGGCAACTCGTTCGTGTGTGTATATATATGTATATATATATATATATATATATATATATATATATATATATATATATATATATATATATATATATATATATATATATATATATATATATATATATATATATATCTCCAGCTCTACTTTCCGTCTCGGTCCCTTCACTCGCGATCGGGTGCTTTCAACGCGGTGACGGATACCGCATGCAGTCAAAGCTCCAGGTACGTAATTACACCAGCACTCACGGGAACAGTGTCCAGATTTTATTAACAGGACAAATTCACAGCAAAACGCGTTTCGGCTACCGCCTTTGTCAATTGCAAGCGGCGTCGACTTTCAATGGACATAAATACTTTACTTAGGTCATAGAGATCAACATAGGACTTACTTCAGTCCGAAATGGCAGCCATTATTAAACATGCAAAATCATACTCGCTTATAATACATATCACGCCCTGTATGGGCATTCATAAGGGTTAACAGAAATTTTAACCTTTTCATTTCGCCCTGGATGGGTATTTAAATACTGCCATATGCTGCAAATCATATGTCTAATAAACATATTATAACAGAAAACAGAAGCTCCATACACACAGATTTCAGCTACAGGTGGACAGCCAACTCTTCCCCACTATTCAAGCCAAGTGGCATCTTGGTCTGAATATTAATAATGTATCTAGATTCAAGTCTTCTCAATTGTAACTGTCTGTCGCCCCCTCTGACATTCAATGGTACATGATCCAGACAGAAGAAACTCAACAGATCCCTGTTGCTCTGATGGAATGATTCAAAGTGTCTTGCCACTGGATACAATATATCTTTATTATTGATGGCCCTCATGTGTTCTAGAATGCGTACCTTAGTGGGGTGTATAGTACTCCCTATGTAACCCAGGCCGCAAGGGCAGGCCAGAAAGTAGACAGTGAAACAGGTGTTACAGTTCATTAACTTGTTAATCTTTTTGGGATATTGTAGACCAGGAACTTTATAGTGTGTGGTCTTCTTGCTGTTTTTACATGCCCTGCATTTGAGACATGGATAAAACCCTGTGATTTTTCCAAACTGTGAAGTTGTCCTCTCTTTATTGCAATGACTCTGTACTAAGTCATCGCGCAATGTTCTCGCTCTCCTGAATGTCAAGAGTGGTGCTTTGGGCATGTCTCTACCTATTACAGGATCTGATTCTAGAATGTGCCAATTCTTTCTGAATATCTTCCGGATGACCTGGGCATCCTCAGAGTAATCGGTAATTATCCTGAAATTATGGTCACCTTCTTTCTCTGGTCTAGTGCTGTGATCTTCATCTTTAAGCAAGTCAAATCTAGATTTAGCTTCCGCTTTATTGATTGCTTCGTCAAGGATATCCTTATGGTAACCTCTCATCCTGAATCTATTCATGCTCTCTCTTGCTGCCAGTTGATAGTCACTATCAAGAGAACAATTCCGCTTGATCCTGAGAAGTTCGCCATACGGGATACTAGTTATAGTCTTTTCCGAATGGCAACTTCGGGCATGTAGTACGGAGTTACCCGCGGTCGGTTTTCTATGCAAGCGAGTGCACAGTCTACCTTCCACGGGGAACACCACTAGATCCAGGTAATTCACAGATTCCTTACTTATATCTCCTGTGAATCTGAGATTGAGATTATTGTTGTTAAGTATTCCAACAAACTCACTTGCTATTTGTTCAGTACCTTTGAAGACAATAAACAAATCATCAATATATCTTGTCCAACTGATCACTTTCTCAGTCCAATATACATTGGTCCCTGCCCAGGCCACCTGCTCCTCCCATCAGCCCACGAACAAGTTCGCGTAGCTGGGGGCGAAGCAGGTCCCCATCGCAGTACCTCGTATTTGTTTGAACAAGACATCCTGAAACAGAAAAATGTTGTTATACAAACAAAATCTTACAAACTCTGTTAACATAATATTGTGTTCTGCCAGGTTAATTGAGCGATTGTCCAAAAAATACTGAACAGCCTCGATTCCTTGATCATGATTAATACTAGTATACAGACTAGATATGTCAAGAGTCATCACATAATCATCTTCCCAATGATTATTTTCCACTTTTTTCAAAAAGTCCTTAGTATCCTTGATGTAGGAAGCTAATTTGGCGACAGGTGCTGACAAGAAGAAATCTACAAATTTAGACATATGTTCAGTTAGACTGTCTCGGGAGGAAACAATGGGGCGACCCGGAGGATTTGAGGGATCTTTATGCAGTTTAGGAAGGTGGTAAAATGTCGGTAATTTCGGATGTTTACATTCCAAAAAGCCATACTCTTCTTTAGATAACATTCCTTTGTGATACCATTTGTTTAAAAGATTCCGATAAGACACTATGCTCCTTTCAAACTCCTTACGTGTTATCTTAGTATAGCTGAGTTTGTCATTGAGTTGATTTAGTGCTTCCTTTTGATAATACTGGAATGTCATCAAAACGACATTACCTCCTTTATCAGATGGTTTACAGACAATGGATTTGTCATTCTGTAGATCCTTAATCGCCTGTTTTTGCCTCTCAGTGATATTGCCCATCCTTCTGCTGTAATTGTTCCTTCCTCGTAGTTTGATCAAATCCTTCGTCACTACCTCAGTAAATACGTCGATAGAATCAGCCGGCATCATCGGAACAAATCTAGATGTAGGTTTAAATGGACTGCCAGGATTAATTTGCATTATCTCTGGTTGATCCGTCACTCTTTGGGATGAATAGTCTGGGATCACCTTCATGTTGGAGATCTTCCATGACCGCCAATACCTCTAAGTCGCCAGCTGTGAGATTCTCCATGTCACTCATTGTTGTTGTTCCTTTTCCTTGTATAGGTTTCTTCCCTTTGAAATATTTCATAAGTTTCATTTTTCTTGCAAATCTAAATAAATCGATCTTAGTTTGCGTGTATTCTGATTTTCTCGAGGGGCAGAAACCTAATCCAAACTGGAGCACTTTAAGTTCCGCCTTAGTTAATGTTCTGGGTGTTAAATTTACCACGGTGAGTGTTTCTGATGTTACCGTCTCACCTCCCGTTTGCTCCGGGTGATCCGCGGAGATGCGATACTGCTGCTTGCTCCAGCCGCCTCTCCTTGTTCTACGTTTGTTCTTCTCCTTTGTACCGGTGGTTTGCCTCTTCCACCTCTGCCCCACGTTTCTCGAATGATACGGTTATATATATATATATATATATATATATATATATATATATATATCCAAACCAAACTCCTCTGCTTCTCTGCAGAAAAAAGAGCACACACGGATTCACGGGTCGAAGCTGCCCTTTAATGTGACGGCATGACGCGTTTCGTAATCCAAACTTCCTCAGATGCCGCATTCACAGTTAGTACTCCCGCCCACCATTTAAAGTCCCAATGCCCCTCTGTGATTGGCTGAGGCATCGCGGGAGTGCTTGACACGGGATTGCTCGAACTCCACAGTGAAAGTCCGGGCAGAGCAGACACCTGATATAAGTACTGCCCCAGTGGGCAGTGTCTGCTCCTTCCCTATGTTCGCTCTTGATATATATATATATATATATATATATATTCACTGAAAAAAACATAGGTTTCAGGCACGTTATAGTTAGGAATTAGCATTTAAAAAACGTTATAGTTAGCTGGACTTTTCACTCGTACAAAACCCTAGAAATTCCCCCATTATAGTTAGTTCAGCTAACTATAACTTGTGCACCTGCAATGCACCTGCAATGCACTGCTGATGACGTCACATATTACATCACTCATGACATGGTCAGTGATATCACTCATGACATCACTGATGACATCTCAAATGACATCACTGATGACATCATCCTTGTGATAGAGTGGCAGACCTCCTCTCCCCCTAATATAACCTTTGATACACACATTCAAAAATAGAAACCAACATTTTCAAAACAATGGACATACCAATATCAGTTACAACAACCTATTCAGTAATTCTAAGATCCACATACACATCCACTCATTCACCAACAGTCCTATACAGTCACTCATACATGTACTCACTCATCATATGTACTCATACACCTATACATCCTGTTACACAACACCACTCGTCCATAGAGTTACTCACACACATAGTCACTCATGCTAATAAAGAATCAAACATCCATTTACTTGCATATACAGTTATACACACGCCACCACACTTACTTCTACAGAAACTTACACATACTTAGGACCATATGTAGGAAGCCCAATACCGGTCGGTAACGGCCGATTTTCAGTAAATATCCCGTTACCGACCGGTATTCAGAATTTTGGTATGTAGGGGGCACATTTCAGGATTCGGTAATTTACCGAATCGGTAAAATTACCGAATCGGTAATTTTACCGATTCTGTAAATACCGAATCCTGAAATGAGATGTAGGGGGAGTGTGTGGTTGTTGTGGGGATTCGTTATTTACCACCAACTAAAAGTTGGTGGTAAATAACGAATGGCTGGAAAAAAGCATTTTTTTGCACTTTGAAGTGTGCAATGTGGCAGACATACATGCCCTTAGGGCATGTATGTGTGCCACATGTGAACACATGCAGGAATCAGGGGTGCAACAGGGTGTCACTGTGACTCCCTGCCACCCTTGATTGTGCTCCCCCCATTACCGAATCGGTATTTACCGATTCGGTAATGGTAACTAGCTTCCCATTGATTCCGATGGGCCTCCTGGCCCATAGGAATCAATGGGAAGCCAGTTACCATTACCGAATCGGTAAATACCGATTCTAAATTACCGACCCATTCCGAATCGGTAAATATTACCAATGGATTACCTACATATCATTTACCACTTCATAAATACCGAATCTGTAAAATTCAGTATTTATGAAGTGGTAAATGTTAGGCTACCTACATATGGCCCTAAGTCTTTTAAACAATCACTTATAGAAACACATACTTATTCATACAGGAACTCTTTCAATCTCTCACTCTCACATATACTCACTTATATACACCAATAGTCACAAATACTAGTTTAAAACATATTTAGTTACTCATAAAGACACTATTGAGACAGTCATTCACTCACTAACACACCCATTCACACACTCATCCACCCATACAGTCCTGCACACATGCTGTCTTCAACACATACAAACAGTGAATCACTCATTCATGCACCTATGCACTACGTAATACCTCCCACCGAACCATACAGACACTCAGACACTCATACTGATACTCAAAAAACCAACTAATAACCTATATAGACACTCATGTAGCTACTCACCAACCCATGCAGCCACTTATACACAAAGTGAGAGACTGATACAGATATTTACATATTTAAACATTACTCACTAAGCCATGTATTCACTAAGATACACTTAATCAGTCAGTTATACAATCAATTTTTCAAAAACAAATCATACATTTAGACACTTATATACCCATTTATTCTTCCATCGACTTTGAGATATACATATATAAAACATATGTAATTTTCAGAAAAGCACAAATTCACTGGATGTCATCAGTGATGTAATTTGAGATGTCATCAGTGATGTCATGAGTGATGTCACTGACCATGTCATGAGTGATGTAATATGTGACGTCATCAGCAGTGCATTGCGGGCGCGCGAGTTATAGTTAGCTGAAATAACTATAACGGGGGAATTTCTAGGGTTTTGTAGGAGTGAAAAGTCCAGCTAACTATAACGCCCCTGAAACCTATGGTTTTTTCAGTGAATATATATATATATATATATATATATATATATATATATATATATATATATATATATATATATATATTCACTGAAAAAACCATAGGTTTCACACATGTTATAGTTAGCAGGACATTTCACTCGTGAAAAACCAATGAAATTCCCCCGTTATAGTTAGTGCAGGCAACTATAACTCACGCGACCGCAATCCTCTGCTGAAGATGTCAAATATGACATCACTGTATTTAGGCACTTATTTACCCATGTCTTCTTCCATTAATTTTCAGCTATACATATATTACAAATATTTTTTTTTCAGAAAGACACATATGTCATCAGTGATTTAATATTTGACATCATCAGCAGAGGATTGCGGTCGCGTGAGTTATAGTTGCCTGCACTAACTATAACGGGGGAATTTCATTGGTTTTTCACGAGTGAAATGTCCTGCTAACTATAACATGTGTGAAACCTATGGTTTTTTCAGTGAATTTGCAAGGTTTTTTAAATGCTAATTCCTAACTATAACGTGTGTGAAACCTATGGTTTTTTCAGTGAATTTGTACGGTTTTTTAAATGCAATTTTTTTTTTGAGATTTTTGGTAAAAAATAATATCCAACCTACGTATAAAATATTATATGTACTATATCCTGCATTATGGAATGGTTAATTTTTTTAAATTAATGTTTACATACAGTTGTACATCACAGTTATTATCTTCTACAACTCTTGAAACTTGTATTTTTTATTTATGCATTTGCCGTGCGCATACGGTGAGCTGACGCTACGCGCTCCGTACGTCATAAGTATGGTGCGCTTACGTGATACGTACGTGACGTACGCGTACACGCATGCGCGTTGCGCGGAAGCAACGGCGCGGTTACGCAGGGGCGTGTAATGCGCATGCACGAGTGCGTCTTACGTACGCGCTCCGTAAGCGTCACGTTTGCACATGCGTACTTGTTTACGAGCGCGTACCGTAAGCTTACGGAGCGCGCACGGTAGGTCATGTGATCCACAAAGAACACTTTTCATTGCTTGAAACTACTTTCAGTTCCAGAAACTTCCCACACCACACCCATTCCCCTCATTACTGCTTGAGATCCCCTAGGAGAAGGAGCTGAATTGACATTGAGATACAATGGCAGAGCAGCAGACCTCTTCTGAGAGTGAGCCTAGCAGCACCATCATCAGACAGAGAAGGAGGAAACAAAAGGATTCTTTTGTGTGGGAGTATTTTACTTTTCCAGGGGGGCAGAAAAAGGTCAATGCTCCATTGGTCACTTGCACACTTTTTGACCGGGTTTTAGCTAGAGGAGATCCACGGAAGAAGTATTCCTTTGGAAATCACTCTATGATGAGACACCTTAGGGATAAACATCCCAGGACCTTTGCTCGACATACTGAAGAAAACTCTTCAGTAAGTCACCGGAGCCCAACCTCAGAAGCTCAGCCGAGTACATCATCAGCAGCTCAGCTGAGCCCTTCCTCTGAGGTGGGAGCATCACCTTCTTCAGCGCCTCTGGACATTAACCCTCGATTTCGGAGGGTTTCAATGAGGTGTACAACGTGTTGTGGTCTTATTGTTTTTGGGGAGACCAGTGTTTCCCTTATTAACAATAAAATAGATCAGCACGTTTGTAGACGTTCATAATATTCCCATTCTTTCTTTCCTCTATCCCTGTATTAACCCAACGGCTCTTTTAAGAGCCAACCTTACCTCACAATTATTTTTATTTTTTTTAAGCTTTCCTTTTTGAAAAAAAAATTTTGCCGTGCGCGTGCGGTACGCGTAATCGCGGAATAGTTACGCGAAGTTCGCGGAATTTTTCTCGCGGAATTTTTCCGTGTGCGCGTACGCTACGCGCATTCGGCGATTTTTCGAAAAAAAATTACAATTAATTTTTGCCCTTGGGGGTCCTTCTGGGACCCCCTGACAAAGGCTAGGGGGTCAGGAACTGTCCACCCTGCCCCCTTTTCACGTTCTCCACCTTTGTTTTTCACCCCCTCAGACTGCGAGAGACAAAATGGCGGCCGACACTTCCTGGTTTCGACCGATTCGAATGTTTACTGAGATCTAACAACCAATCAGAATCTCGCTCGTGCACGGCGGTCGTGCACGTACGGTAAGCTTACGGTACGCGCTCGGAGCGCGCCTATAGATATATATATTGATTTAAATGCTATTTTCTCAGGATATGCTGAACAGATTTACACGAGACCTTCAAAAGGCACATCCCTGACCTGAGGGCTACCTCTCTGCCAAATTTCAAGTAATTCTGTTCAGCCGTTCGGGCTGTAGCTCGGACTAAAGGTCCTATGGAAAAATGCATGGGGAAAACGCGTTTTGGGACCCCCCCCCTTTTTCTCAGCCCCCGCTTGACGAATCTCCCCCGAGACTTTCAGGGAAGGAGCGGAGCGCCCCACCTATTTTGAGAATTTCGCGAGGATTCGTCAATCGGCGCCAAAGTTATTCCAAATAGAATGTTGCGGATTTCCTATGGAAACACGGTCCTAACTATAACTATCTACTGGCGACCGCCAGTAGATAATATATGTGTGTATATCTATATATATCTATATCTATATCTATATCTATATCTATATATATATATATATTGAGAAAAGGATTGGGTTACAGGTAAAATTGCCCGGCGCCTGACAGTCTCAGACACTGGTCCCCACCAGTGTAGTTTCAGAATATTATACACAAGTACATCTGAGAATCATAAATATACAAAGATTCCAAAATATGTCACAAAATAGTCGTCTTCTTCATTCAATTCATGAAGCTTTATTTTCATTTCTTTAGAAGTCACAGTTCACATTGTTATCTTACAAGAGCCAACACGTGTTTCGCGCCACCTGCGCTTCTTCAAGGCTGTCACATAAACAAGATAATACACTTAAAATACATATATATATATAAGTAGATCTGACGTGCTAACATAGAACCAACATATACTTAACATAATTTGAATACTATGTATTCCACCACATCTCAATTATTTATGAGAGTAATTTAAGTTAAACAGAGAAAAAGATGGTAAAACAGAAAAGCAAGTACAGAGATAATTTCTAAATACAATAAAAAAAATCAAGAAAAGGTAAAAGCAAAATGAGAAAGGAAAAGGAGGGGGCTAGCATATAGATACACCAACCTAATATGGAATTGCTGTTAGCAGTGCAATTTGTACAAAATTGGAGCAGGTGCAGAATTTACCTCATCTTCAACATATTGTCCCATTAATAGCAAGAGTAACGGTAGTGTCTTCCCCCGCTAGTCAAAGTATTCTACATTTGTTCGAAGTAATTCCTAAAATTAAAATTTGCTCAATTATTTCAAAATTAATGCCCAGATAAACTAAATTTTAATTTTTACCAGCAATTCTTACAGTAATAAACTCTCACCTTTTAAAGAGTACATTCTAATTCAACGATCTTGTTAATGAAAACTTGTCAGTCAGTATATTTCTTTAATGATCCATGATACGATCTGAAATCATATAATAAATAACAATCTATATGTTCCCTCTGACTCACTATTAGAAAAAGAAATTTTTTCTTCTATTTTAATGTTATTTTTGATGATCAGTGCTAATGGTAATGTTGTATCTAGGCTATATATATTCCTAAAAGGGCTCTAGTTATTACATACGGATTGTCTGTATTCCTTTTGAACGGTTGTTAGTTTTTAAAAAAATATCGAGAGCAGAGAGCATCGCTGATAGCTATAGGAGATTCAACGGTAACCTGATCTAAAGAAAATGGGGAAGATAGAATTCCAAGGCTATAGGAGATTCAACGGTAACCTGATCTAAAGAAAATGGGGAAGATAGAATTCCAAGGCTAGTAATTTAATCTAAAACCACTTTAACTAAGACCAAAGTTTATCCCGCTATCAATATTAAGTTCTACTCAAGCGGAAACAATTTTTACCTAATATCGGGTTTAAATTGCAGTGTCCACACCATATTCTTACCGCTAATAGGAAAGACGTCCCGTATTCACCGGTTCCGATTTGCTTTCGCGAGTCTAGTAACGGTTGATTCTTACCGCTATATATACTCTTGTCCTAATTAGACGTTTCAAAAAACGGCGGGAAAAAGTCTAAGCGTTCGCTTCGATCTACATGCTGGATTTTCTTAAACTATGTTATAAAAGAGATGTTATCCTAATCTGTGCGTTATCTATTTAAATTATTTTATTTCTGCAAAATCCCATAGTGGGATGCACGTTCACATATTCTTAAATCAGATGAAAGAGATTGGTGTAATAAACACAAGAATTTTCTCTTTATTGTTATTTACCATCCTTACCCTGTGGGGGTTCGAACCCCTGACAAGATTATCATAGAAACGTTCTGGTTTAACACGTTGAGCCATATCTTGTCATATGCAGCGCTAATGAAAATAACTCTAATAATGTGGAAAAAATAGAAAGAGGAATATCCCTTATAAGTCAAATAGTGATTCAGTTAGTATTAATTTGTCTTTCTCTCTACATAAGACTAGACACCCACATATGTTCTATAAATAAGTAGTCTTATTACACACAATAGGTCATATGTTCTCATATGTAGGGTTAATAGGAGTACTTGAGATGTTGTGTTGGGAGAATCTCCAACATTTGTTATTTTCATGAAATCAGCTATTTCAAATAAATAGTGAGTATTATACATACTTTATTAGGAAAAAGTAGAATTATGAGATATATATTATAAATTCTTTGACCATGAGCGTTCCGTGGAGAAGCGAACCCAAACCCATATCGTTGATAGGGAAGGGTTTTCCATAAGTAGCCAATAAGCCAGTATCTTTTGAATCGTAATATTCATTAGATAATGCACAGTCAAGGATAAAATTAGATATAAAGCCCACAACAAATGTGAGCATTTGTGAAATTAGTAAATTGCTCTATTTGAAAAGAAAGTAGTTGAGCTTACAAAATTTCATGTCTATCCCACTGATGTACTGGAGGTTGGGGAACTATGGAGTATTCTATGGTATATTACAATTTGAATTTAAAGTACAGAAGATCAATGCCCATAAATTGAATATCACCTACTTCATTGCGTTTGTGATGTTCTTTAAAGTGGACGGCCATGGGATATTTGGGATCACAATTTTTTATCGCTCTGAGATGTTCCATCCATCTAATTTTTAACTTTCTCATAGATGAACCAACATAAATCTCTTTGCATACACGTCATTATATATATGCAGTGACTCGTATTACAATTTATGAAAGTTTTAATTGTGAAAATATTCTTATTAGAATGATCACTGAACTTGGTTGTTTTATTAATGACAGGTTTACAACAGATGCATTGACTGCATCTGTATGATCCTGGGGTTAATGAGTCTTTACTCGATATCTTATTGTCGCTATCACTATATAAAATAGGGTATGTCATAGTGTCACTAGGACTCAAAATATTCCTTAGTGTAGGTGCTTTCTTATGTACCATATTGGGTTTATTACCCAAAAGATCGGAGATATCTTTATCGACAGTTAACACATCCAAATATTTACAAAGAGATTTGAAAACCCTATTGTTACCATCACTATAGGTCGTAATATATCTGATGGCTTCCTTTTGAGCCTTATCTGATTTTGGTCTGTCATATAGTAATGTATCTCTTTTCACTTTTAGTGCTCTATTTCTAGCTTGATCAACAACCTTTTTTTCATATCCTCTTTCAAGGAACCTTTTTGTTATGTCTTGACTGATAGTTTGATATTCATTATCATCACTACAATTCCTCTTAGCTCTTAAAAATTCCCCATATGGGATATTATCGATCTGTCTTTTGAGATGACCTGACCTTGCGTGCAGAATAGAATTAGTTGAAGTTGGTTTCCGATAGAGTCTTGACTCTAAATGTCCTTGGTGAACATACATTTCAACGTCTAGAAAGAAAATTCTCTCAGTACTATATTCTAAAGTAACCTTTATATTGTATTCATTGGTGTTCAAATAACTATGAAACAGTTTTATTTTGTCTTCACTTCCCTGCCAGATCATAAAGATGTCGTCTATAAATCTGCCCCAATAAATAATATTGTCTTCAAAGGTTGCGCATGATTTCCAAGCATGTTCCCTTTCATAATAACCCATGAATAGATTGGCATATGACGGTGCGAATTTCGCACCCATCGCAGTCCCAGTTTTTTGATGGTAGAGGGCTTCTCTATAGTAAAAAAAGTTATCATGGATCATTAAAGAAATATACTGACTGACAAGTTTTCATTAACAAGATCGTTGAATTAGAATCTACTCTTTAAAAGGTGAGAGTTTATTACTGTAAGAATTGCTGGTAAAAATTAAAATGTAGTTTATCTGGGCATTAATTTTGAAATAATAATTGAGCAAATTTTAATTTTAGGAATTACTTCGAACAAATGTAGAATACTTTGACTAGTGGGGAAGACACCACCGTTACTCTTGCTATTAATGGGACAATATGTTGAAGATGAGGTAAATTCTGCACCTGCTCCAATTTTGTACAAATTGCACTGCTAACAGAAATTCTATATTAGGTTGGTGTATCTATATGCTAGCCCCTCCTTTTCCTTTCTCATTTTGCTTTTACCTTTTCTTGATTTTTTATTGTATTTGGAAATTATCTCTGTACTTGCTTTTCTGTTTTACCATCTTTTTCTCTGTTTAACTTAAATTACTCTCATAAATAATTGAGATGTGGTGGAATACATAGTATTCAAATTATGTTAAGTATATGTTGGTTCTATGTTAGCATGTCAGATCTACTTATATATATGTATTTTAAGTGTATTATTTTGTTTATGTAACAGCCTTGAAGAAGCGCAGGTGGCGGGAAACGCGTGTTGGCTCTTGTAAGATAACGATGTGAACTGTGACTTCTAAAGAAATGAAAATAAAGCTTCATGAATTGAATGAAGAAGAAGACTATTTTGTGACATATTTTGGAATCTTTGTATATTTATGATTCTCAGATGTACTTGTGTATAATATATATATATATATATATATATATATATACATATAATATATATATACATTTATATACACTGCTTTAACCCCTTCGCTGCGGCGGAAATTCCGCCGCAGCGCTGGGGGGTGCAGGGGGGCAGCGCGGTGGCGCGCTGCT